>NW_026876953.1:0-20529 GCF_032173495.1 Musca vetustissima | reverse complement strand
TATCAATACTGCATGCATTTTGAGTTTTTGCGCAATATGGCGTTTTCTACACAGAGTCCCCACTGTCACTGAGACTTGCAAGGAAAATCGAGAAAGTCCGTTAGGCGAAAGTTTGTTTTTAGGCATAGCAGTATGAAAATAAAGTATGAATATGAGATATCCCGAAAGCCGTGAAAAAGAGCATACCGAAGCGAAAAAAAGATGCCAACTGCAGGCTATTAAGATTTATATACTACATGGAAGGGTAAAGAAACAAAAAATATACACATACAAGAAATTTATATGCCTAAAATGCGGATAAACTTAACGACGGAAAAATTAAGTAACACCAGCCAAAATGAAAGATAAAATAAATAAAAAGAACGCCCAGTATAAAATCATAAAAGGAATAATGACAGAGATTTTTGGCAATTAAAAACAAACTTGCAGGGTCGTTAAACGGGTCTAGCCTAATAGTATGCAATACTTTTGTTAGGGGATTTAAAAGGGGGAAACTTATGGAACGATTTTTAAAAATTTAAATAAGTCACTTGCTTTAGTAGATTTAATTTTAGTTTTTTTAGGCTACACATTAAAGGAATTTTTTAAACTAAAGCAAAAAATAATTCTTAAAAAATATTTAAAAAATACGCTTCAAAATATTACTTGAAAAATCATTCGAAATAAATCCACGACTTAAAATATTAAAACTATTTTTTCGCCTATATTCACGTCTCAAAATAGGCATTAAAAATATTTCAAATAAATTCACGCCTCATTAAAAGTATTTCAAAAAAACCAAGCCCCAAAATATTCTTTGAAATAAATCCATGCCTCAAAATAGACATTAAAAAATACTTCAAATAAATTTACGCCTCATAATATACATTAAAAGTATTTCAAATAAATCCAAGCCCCAAATAAATCCACGCCTCAAAATAGGCATTAAAAATATTTGAAATAAATCCACGCCTCAAAAAAAAAAAAAATAAATAAATAAAAATATTTGAAATAAATCTACGCCTCAAAATAGGCATTAAAAAATTTTAAAAATAAGTACACGCCTCAAAACAGGCATTCAAAATAGTTCAAATAAATCCAAGCCCCAAAATATTCTTTGAAATAAATCTACGCCTCAAAATAGGCATTAAAAATATTTGAAATAAATCTACGCCTTAAAATAGGTATTAAAAATATTTCAAATAAATCTAAGACCCAAAATAGGCATTAAAAATATTTGAAATAAATCCACGCCTCAAAATAGACATTAAAAATATTTCAAATAAATTCACGCCTCATAATAGACACTAAATGTATTTCAAATAAATCCAAGGCCCAAAATATTCTGTCAAATAAATCCACGCCTCAAAATAGGCATTAAAAATATTTTAAATAAATCTACGCCTCAAAACAGGCATTAAAAATATTTGAAATAAATCTACGACCCAAAATAGGCATTAAAAATATTTGAAATAAATCTACGACCCAAAATAGGCCTTAAAAGAATTTTAGATAAATTCACGCCTCAAAATAGGCATTAAAAACATTTCGAAAAAAATACTTTAAAAAAATTCACGCCTCCAAATAGCCATTAAAAACATTTTAAATAAATCTACGCCTCAAAATATTCTTCGAAAAAATATTTGAAATAAATCTACGCCTCAAAATATGCATTAAAAATATTTTAAACAAATTCACGCCTCAAAATAGACATAAAAAGATATTTCAAATAAATTCACGCCTCATAATAGACATTGAAAGTATTTCAAATAAATCCAAGCCTCAAAATATTCTTCGAAAAAATACTTTAAATAAATCCACGCCTCAAATTAGGCATTAAAAATATTTTAAATAAATCCACGCCTCATAATAGACATTAAAAGTATTTCAAATAAATCCAAGACCCAAAATATTCTTTGAAATAAATCCACGCCTCAAAATAGGCATTAAAAACATTTTAAATAAATCCACGCCTCATAATAGACGTTAAAAGTATTTGAAATAAATCCAAGACCCAAAATATTCTTTGAAATAAATCCACGCCTCAAAATAGGCATTAAAAACATTTTAAATAAATCTACGCCTCAAAGTAGGCATTAACACATGTTAAATAAATCTACGCCTCAAAATATTCTTGGAAAAAATACTTTAAATAAATCTACGCCTGAAAATATTCCGTGAAAAATATTTTAAATAAATCCACGCCTGAAAATATTCCTTGAAAAATATTTTAAATAAATCCACGCCTGAAAATATTCCTTGAAAAATATTTTAAATAAATCCACGCCTGAAAATATTCCTTGAAAAATATTTTAAATAAATCCACGCCTGAAAATATTCCTAGAAAAATATTTTAAATAAATCCACGCCTGAAAATATTCCTTGAAAAATATTTTAAATAAATCCACGCCTGAAAATATTCCTTGAAAAATATTTTAAATAAATCCACGCCTGAAAATATTCCTTGAAAAATATTTTAAATAAATCCACGCCTGAAAATATTCCTTTTAAATAAATCCACGCCTGAAAATATTCCTTGAAAAATATTTTAAATAAATCCACGCCTGAAAATATTCCTTGAAAAATATTTTAAATAAATCCACGCCTGAAAATATTCCTTTTAAAAATATTTTAAATCCACGCCTGAAAATATTCCTTGAAAAATATTTTTAATAAATCCACGCCTATTATGGCCCTTGAAAAAAATATTTTAAATAAATCCACGCCTGAAAATATTCCTTGAAAAATATTTTAAAAAATCCACGCCTGGATGTAGGTCCTTAGAAAAATATTTTAAAAAATCCACGCCTGGATGTAGGTCCTTAGAAAAATATTTTAAAAAATCCACGCCTGAAAATATTCTTTAAAAAATCCACGCCTGAAAATATTCTTTAAAAAATCCACGCCTGAAAATATTCTTTAAAAAATCCACGCCTGAAAATATTCTTTAAAAAATCCACGCCTGAAAATATTCTTAAAAAAATCCACGCCTGAAAATATTCTTTAAAAAATCCACGTCTGAAAATATTCCTTTTAAAAAATCCACGTCTGAAAAGTTCCTTTAAAAAATCCACGCCTGAAAATATTCCTTTAAAAAATCCACGCCTGAAAAAATTCTTTAAAAAATCCACGCCTGAAAAATTCTTTAAAAAATCCACGCCTGAAAAATTCTTTAAAAAATCCACGCCTGAAAAATTCTTTAAAAAATCCACGCCTGAAAAATTCTTTAAAAAATCCACGCCTGAAAAATTCTTTGCCTGAAAATATTATTTAAAAAATCCACGCCTGAAAATATTCTTTAAAAAATCCACGCCTGAAAATATTCTTTAAAAAATCCACGCCTGAAAATATTCTTTAAAAAATCCACGCCTGAAAATATTCTTAAAAAAATCCACGCCTGAAAATATTCCTTTTAAAAAATCCACGCCTGAAAATATTCTTTTAAAAAATCCACGCGTGATGGTCTTTTGAGAAAATACTATTTTAAAAAATCCACGCCTGAAAATATTCCTTGAAAAATATTTTGAAAAATATTCCTGAAAATATTCCTTGAAAAATATTTTAAATAAATCCACGCCTGAAAATATTCCTTGAAAAATATTTTAAATAAATCCACGCCTGAAAATATTCCTTGAAAAATATTTTAAATAAATCCCCGCCTGAAAATATTCCTTGGAAATATTTTAAATAAATCCACGCCTGAAAATATTCCTTGAAAAATTAAATAAATCCACGCCTGAAAATATTCCTTTTAAATAAATCCACGCCTGAAAATATTCCTTTTAAATAAATCCACGCCTGAAAATATTCCTTTTAAATAAATCCACGCCTGAAAATATTCCTTTTAAATAAATCCACGCCTGAAAATATTCCTTTTAAATAAATCCACGCCTGAAAATATTCCTTGAAAAATATTTTAAATAAATCCCCGCCTGAAAATATTCCTTGGAAATATTTTAAATAAATCCACGCCTGAAAATATTCCTTGAAAAATATTTTAAATAAACCCACGCTCGAAAATATTCCTTGGAAACATTTTAAATAAATCCACGCCTGAATATATTCCTTGAAAAATATTTTAAATAAATCCACGCCTGAAAATATTCCTTGAAAAATATTTTAAATAAATCCACGCCTGAAAATATTCCTTGAGAAATATTTTAAATAAATCCATGCCTAAAATTTACTTCATTTAATAGAGGTTTGATATCCCTTAGATCTGTTATAGTAAGTAAAGCTTTTGGAAACCTTTACTACCAATCATCATCGAAGAGAATTTTAAAATAGAACTTATTATGTATGACTCATCTTTATGGAATCACTGTAACTATTGCCCTAAGTAGTTTCGAATTTAATCCATTAAAAAGAAAATCAGAATCTATTCAAAAAAGAATGCACAAATACAATTTTTTTATTCATTATGTTCTGTTTTTGAAAAGGGTCAAGTATTGTTAAATTTGTTATGGCATTTCGCAAATGTTTTACAGTATTGCTTTTGACAGTCCGTTTGTTTTGTGTATTTTTATTACCCTCTTACCCCACAAAGCGATGCAAACATAGCCCGATTATAACATACTCACAGAAAATAACTGCCAAACTTTTACATTTTATGTTTAAATGCTGTTATTGTTGTTGGTGGTGCTGTTGAAAAGTTGTTTTTTTTTTTTTTCTTTGTCCGAATTTCTCTTACAATGTCATATATGATATTCATCATGAAATTTTATTGCATACTTTTCGGAGATGTAAAGGGCCACTTCAACAAAATTTATGAATTTTTTATGTTAAAATATATATAGTGGCAACGAATACAACAACAACAACAAAACAAAAAATGTAAAATAGATTTACAAAATAGAAGAGGATGAAGATAAAAAAGTCAGCTGACTTTCTCCCCCCGTTTTTGTGATGGAATAAAATGGGGAGACTGAGATTTTTTTTCATAATAATGGCATATATTAAAAATTTACGTTGTATTTTAAGGGGATACATTGAAGGGATGTGCAGCAAAAAAATGTTAAGGGTATACTTTAGATTTTGTGAATGTGAAGGATATTTTTTTAATGTTTTATGACATAATATGAAGAAGATATACAACAATACAAGTAGAATTGGCGCCTGAATATATACAATGGTATTTTAGCAAACATGATGAATGGTTACGAAATACTTCATTTGCAATTATAATTTTTTGTTGAAAAAAAAAAACATACAAATGAATAAGCAAATCCATGAGAGAATACTTTTGAATTTACAAATGAATGGGAATCTCTTTTTGAAACGAAAAAAAAAAATAAAAACACTTTAAACAATCAGAGTTTTGAAACTCCCATTCCATGTTCTGACGGGCATTCGAACAACGTAGTTCGCTCTCAGAATTACGTGCATGAATTAACCTGTTCATACAACACTATTCTTAATTTATGTCATCGGAGTTTATTTTTCCAAACTTTTTGATTCTTGTTTTACACCTAAATTGTAACATATTTGCGTGAATCACATATATATCTAAATAGAAAAAATAATTGTTTTTCTTCTGATTATAGTATGAACCCATATCTTTTTACTTTTAATTCATGTTTTCCATTTTTTCTGAAAATATTGCTATTTGGAATACATTCTTATATTTTCTCAATTCAAATGTCATATGTAAAAAATAGGAGTATTTTTGTTTGGGTTTCCCCACATTTGTTTCTTGTTTTGTACGCTAATTAGAACCAAAGGAAAGAAATGCAAAAGTTTGGAAATTTTATAAATATTTTCCATCTGTCAAAATTAATTTATTTTCGATAAATACTCTCAATTGTTAGGGATGGGACAAATTGCTTGTTTATTCAGAGATTCGAATTGAACAATGTACAAAAGTCGGTGTTCGCTCAGCAAATTTTGTATGGGGAACTAAGTAATTACTTCATAATTAAGGGTCGAATAACGAATGGGAGAGGGAACAACGCTCGTCTGTACATTGCATTAGAGAAATGAAATGAATGGTCCCTCTAAATCACTAAATAAAATCCACAGCACAATTCACGCCTTCAATCTTTTTTTGGAAATATATTTTAAATAAATTACTGCCCTTTAATATTCTCATAAATATTTTTCACGAAAATAGACTGTGAAATAAGAGAACCACACCTAGAAATACAAATTAAAAAAAATATATTTAAAAAGACATTAAAAAATTATTCAAAAAAAAAAAAAAAAAAAAGTGAGCGGAGCAGTATAGTCGGACGGGGCCGACCATATGATACCCTACACAATTTTCTCGAAAATGTAACTTTCTGTGGTGCTATATTCTAAGCATGCAAAATATATCGCGATATTTGCACCCTATGGACCGACTAAACGTCATCAAGTATTACTGATATTCAGTACAGCCCTTCTAATTCCTTGTCCAAATTCCCTTCACCGTGGGTTGTGTTGTGATGTTCGGTTTTCAATTGTGGTCCATAGATAGACTCGAAAAGGAAAAAAAACTTAAGTTTTCGGTCCACTTCATCCCAATATTATTATCTGATCATCACCGAAAAATATAGGCATTGTCCTTGTCCATACCTGAACCCTCATGGAAAATTTCAAAGCGATCAGCGCTACATTTCCGCCCTCTTGTGTGGGAATGGGTTACTAAATAATATCTCAGTACGTAATCAACTGTAAATATTTAAGTGTAACTCCCACATCTGAGTACATACAACCATATAATTGGTATCAATTAAAAGGTCAACCACTCCTCTTGGATATGCTACCAAAATCTCGGGCCTTTGTTCTTCCAGGGTAAATATATAGGCTATAGAATACAAAATTTTTAATTTTTCACACAAAAGTCAGGGTCCATTTGACACGCTAAATAATGACCTATCTTTATCAAAACAGGCATGCTTATTTTTTTTGTCCCTCTGGAGCGACCAGAAAAACCGACGAAAATAAAGTTTTTGGTCCATTTGATCCCCTAAATATTAACCGATCTTTTCCAAAAACAATACGGGTCTTCATTGGCCAGAACCCATCCAACATGCAAAATTTCGTGAAGATTAGTCCATAACTGTGGCCTGTATCGTGTTTACAAATTATAATGGACAGACGGACGGACGGACACACATGTCTAGATCGACTCAGCTAGTCGAGATATGACTACCTGTATACATAATGGTGGGTCTAGGCTTACAAAATTTTGGGGCTGCACAAAGCTATAATACCCTGACAACATAGTTGTGTAGGGTATAAAAATAAAAAATTGAATTGGCACAAAAAAAAAAAATAAAAAGATTTTGAAAAAAATATTTCAAATAGTCCTTACATTATTTTAAATAAATTCACGCCTGAAAATAGGCCTTTAAAATATTTAAAATTATGCCATGCCTCAAAATAGGCCTTGAACATATTCGATATAATTGCAAGCATCAAAAACATACCTTAGTAATATATTTAAAATAAAATAGATTTGGGAAATATTTAATATAATTCCATGCCTAAAAATATACCCTGAAAATATTTAAAATAAATCAACTCCTTCAAATAGTCTTTAATATAACATTTAAAATTAATATACGCCTGAAAATAAACTTTGAAAAATAGTTGAAATTAATCCAAGACTCAAAATACACTTTGAAAAAATAGTTGAAATTAATCCAAGCCTCAAAATACATTTAGAAAAAATAGTTGAAATTAATCCAAGCTTTAAAATACACTTTGAAAAAAAATTACAAAAAAATTAACGCTTGAAATAGACCTAAACGATATTTAAAATATACCTCAAAGATATTTAAAACTAACCCACACCTGAAAATAGACCTCAAAGAAATTTACAATAAGTTCACGCCTGAAAATATACCTCAAAGATATTTAAAACTAATTCACGCCTGATAATAGACCACAAAGAAATTTAAAAATAATCTAATTCTGAAAATAGTCCTCAATGATATTTAAAACTAATACAAGCTTGAAAATAGGCCTTAGAAAATATTTCAAATAAATTAACGGCTGAAACTAGACCTCAAAGTTATTTAAAATTAATCCACGCCTGAAAATAGATATTAGAAAATATTTCAAATAAAACCACGCCTCAAAATATACCCTAAAAAGAAATTCATGACTCAAAATACACATTAAAAATTATTTATAATATATCAACGTCTCATAATACAAATTAAAAAGTATTTAAAATAAATCCACGCCTCAAAATATATCTTAAGCTTTAATACACGCCTGAAAATATACTTTAAAATTCTTCGAAATGAATCTACGCATAAAAAAATTGCCAGTCAATTTATTTAAAATGCTGTATTTTATGGAGGTTATGACAAACTTTAAACAATATTAAAATTAGTCCGCAAGGAGTTCTATTATCCCCAGAGAACCGGAAATGCAATATTACAGTCTATTTACGTATACATGTATTAAAACAGACGAATATAAGGTGTATGTTAGGAAAACAAATCACTGCATACTTTAGGGTGTTACATAAAGAGACGAGTGTTTCTGATATGGAGTTTTATTTTGATTATCGACTGTTTATTTTTTATTAAAACTAAATTTGGAATATAATAACAATTTAGACCATTATCGCTACAGCCTTCAATACGATTCAATTTTTTCGCTTTTCAGATTACATTAACATCGAATAACAATTTAGTTTCACCAAAGGCCTCTACTCTAATCTAATCCTCCCTCTAATTTTTGCTTAAACATCACAATGTACAATGTAATGACCACCAAAACGACGACAAGTGCTGGTGGGTGGAGGTTTCGTCAAACAAACACAACACATTATGCAAATATAATTCTGTTAAGCTTCCGCAATACATCTGTTTTTGTTACGAATCAATGAGCCAATAAACGATTTTTCCAGCCAAACAATTTTAATGCAAATTTTTATGTTGACACCAGGCTTTGAAGGCTAGGGCAGAGCACTTCATGGTCATAAAGAACTCCATACACCACGGAAAACACATTATTGGCAGAGCAAATCGAATGAAGAAGAAGAAGAAAAAAAAACAACACGCCTGAGGCAACCATTAAAAAAGACGCACATAAAAAATCAGCGAAGCAAAACAAAACATTTTCAGAAATAAATAAGAAAATTGTTGGAACTTTCTCTGCATAGAAATGTCATTAAAAACAGAAAACCAATGTTATGGAAACGCCATTACAAAATCTCCCCCCTACACACACTCATTCGCTCACCCACACACACAAATGATTAACGACAATCTAGCAACAACGAGTAGCAAGATATAATCTATGTTACCCGGGGAACAATTGGCAGATGCCACTAACATTAATACAAAGAAGAAAGGATGGCAAAACTAATTTTCCACAAATGGCCATGGTTTTGCCAGCTTCATGATATTGAATGGGGAAACTAGAAAAAAAAACTTATTGATGATAATGACAACCATGATGATGTTGATGGTGGAGGTGGTGTTGGTGATAAAACGTGCGTAACCACAAAGTAATTTAGATAATTTTTCCGAATCATGGTGCCACTAGCAAAAGTAATATGACTGACATGTTTTTGTATGGGTGTTAGTAAATGGAAAAATTGTTCTTATTTTTATGTGGAAATTTAAGTTTATCGAAAACATTGAAAATTGTCGAAAATGTCAAAGTTCAATTGTTTTGTAGGGATTTTATTAAAACTGAATTGAAAAAATAAGCATACTTTTAGGCAATTCATTGATTGTTTTCATTGTATACTTTTATGAGCAGATTGTTTTAAAATTGAAATGTTCTCCATTAAATATTATGTGAGACAAGTACAAGTACAAGTAAAGAAATTAACAAAGTCGAATGAGGCTGTCATGTAGGCCCCTACACAACTTATCTCAGGTGATGAAGTTATAAAGATTCACATTATAATCCATTTATACTGGAATCAAACTTGACACCATATAGGAATTCACTGAATTAAGATATGTGTACGAAATATAAAATAGGTCTAACAGCTGACTGTTATTGATTCATAAAAAATCACGCCTAAAAATATACATTAAAAATCCACGCCTCAAAATATACCATAAAAATTCACGATTGGATGACTTATACACGTTTTTGTATTGATTCTATGCATATTCTCTAAAGGAACTATGTGTATATCTAGTTTCCTTTTGCCTGTTAGACCCATAGTTCCTTTAAGTCATCCACTTTTTAACCGAGTTTTCCCATTTTCGAAAGCTTATTTAATGTTCTTCCCCGAGGTATAATAAAACTTAAATGCTTGACATCATAATTTCATAGTACAGTCCGAAGAAAAATAAATTTGGTCTTTTTATGCGTATTTTTTCACATTTCAACCACTGTAACTCAGCCAATTCTCAACCAATTCTCTTCGAAAGAAAAGAAGAATAATATAAATCCATTAGAAATATAAGAAGTTATTCGAGTTTCAAATTGAAAATCGATCAAACCATTTACAAATTATAATGGACAGACGGACGGACGTACGGACACACATGTCTAGATTGACTCAGCTAGTCTATATATCACGTTCGGTATACTTAAATGTAGGTCTAGGACCAATATTTCGCGGCGTTATAAACTCTTGAGCCTGCACAAAGCATATACTCTGTGTAGGGTATAAAAAATAGCGAAATCGACGCTTCAAAATAGTACTTACAAAATATTGAAAATAAATCCACGGACTAACAGATGGCGCTAGTTTGCATTGAAAAAAAACAATGCGTCAGTCATTGATAGTCTCACAAATTACATTTCTGATTACATTACATTACATTTTCGAACCAGCAGGAGTATAAATGGGGTCAAAGATGTTCCTTTCTCTGTAAATGTGGATCCAATTTAATTTTCGAACCCGTCGGATTATAAACCGCATAAAAAATCCTCCCTTCTCCGTTGCTGTTAATCCATCCTAGTATTTCGAGAAACTTAGGTGCGACGACCCGCCGGATGAAGAGGTGTTTTGGGTTTTCCGAACCCCATATGCGACAATTTTGCTTGTTGGCGTAGCCATCTACGGGCAAAAGCAACACAAGTAAATTGCAACAAACGAGCAATCGAGCGATATGCTTAATTCTTAGCAATTCAATAAAAATATTTTTCTCTCCTAAAAATAGGCACCAGCAATTGAAAATATTCAAAACCTTTGAACACGCGTTTATATTATTCTTATAACCTCTCCAAAAATGCCCAAAACAAAAGAAATACAATTTATTTAGACAATCTATATATAAAATCTGCGGATACTCCTAAAAATATGCACTATTTTTGATATTTTTAATTTGATAGAATAGTTTCAAAATGGATGGAAGGCGTTAGAATAATTGCCAATTTAGAAGGAACCATATGATCAAATATAAATTTACTATTATAAAAAATTTTAATATTTTGTTTTTTTTTTTATAGATTTAAATTTGTTTAACGATTAATTTATATTATTATATAAAATATTTACAGGGAATACGAAACTCTGCCTAAATATAGGCACCACTTTCTTAAAAACTTTTTTAACTTACTCTTTAGTAAATCCGGATATCTTCTTTAAAGCCACTTTCTTACCTAAAATAAAAAAAAGAGATTGAAAAAACAAAAGTTAATTATTTACGAGCAAAAAGTCATACACACATAAAAAACTTTTACTAATAACAAAAGCTATAACTTTAATTAAATGAAATGTTTATTGCAATTATTATGAGACTTTATCTTTCGGAAGCTTAGACGCAGCTTTATCCTCTTCTTCATGATTTGGAATCTAACAACAACAAGAACTTTCAACAATGGTCTTGAGGACATACAAAGGCCACCTCATAATCTTAACATGTTAAGTTTAGCTCTTAAAACTACCTTTATGGCTTTTGGTCAGTTTTTATGACCCGGCTAAAGGAAATAAAACAATGGCATGACAGGAACAAAAATACACAACGAAGAGAAGGAAGATAATAGATTTGCCTTTGAGGAGAAAGGACACACTAAGATAAAGATGCTTATCAAGAAAATTTCCAATTTTGTTGGTCAAGTGAGAGGGTCGAACTCAAAGATAAGGAAGGTAAGGGAGTCCTTTTCAAAGGTAGGGTGGGAATTTTTCTGTAACAATAAAGATTTTGAGCTTTTGTTGGGTGGAATACATTATGATGGATTTGTTTTCTCATTTATGTATTTTCTTAATTTTTTTCTTTAAGCCATGTGTTTTTATTAGACATGATGCTGATGCAGATAAGATATGGAGTTAAGGCAAAGAAATGGTGAGGAATTGTTTTAGGCAATTTCAAGGAATCTGTTAGATGTATCTATTATGAGGGCAGGCAATTTGGATAAGGGTCTATTCGATTTGACAGCCTAAAAGTATGCATGCTTTAATTGTGTAAAGGTAAATTTAAGGGTAGGCTAAGAATACGATAGCATATTGAATATTTCTGAAAAGTAATTAAATTAGAACTTTTATTGAAGACTTACAATGGGTTTCTATTTCATTTTTCATATTTCACCCCTAACTTAAATATTTGAAAATTTAAATCATTTTAAATGTAATTTAAATTTATATAGACACTAATGGCTAATTTAATATATTTCCACATATACGCCAGCTTGTTGTTTATTTACTCATTGGAAAATAAGGCTCCATTTATTTTAACATTAAAAATGTTTGGGGAAAAAGTCGACCAAGTTAACATTATATGCCATAAAATTGGCAGTGATGTTGGCATGCCGTAAAGTAGGCAATGTTTGGTTTCCAACTCATTAAATTTGCATGTTCATGTAGTGGTTTGCTGCTGTTGTTCTTGTTGTTTTTTTTTTTAATACATAAAATCATTATGGTAACATTTCCGGCAAACACAGTGGCGGCCAGATATATGACTCGGAACATAAAAAGTTAAAATTTACATGCAAACTCTTTTCCCAATTGGCTATGGCAGCATTAATATTTAGATTTAATTAGAAAATTTAATGGTTTATGGAAAATACATTCAATATACACAATACAAGGCCATTTGATATGGTGAAAAGTTGTAATAAAATATTTTTTTATTTGCATGTATTTTGAATAACTCACATAACTGTTTGATTTTTTATGACATTTTGTGGCTCCCACCCTAAGACCTTGGTGTTTCGTTATTTTCCATAACATATAGGCTTGGAGAAAACAAACCTCTAAAGGGCATAAAATTGTGTTTTATTAGCCTCCAGGAAATCATAATATTCTTAACATGTAAAATATATCTTTAAATATTTTTGTAACATACTTTTAGGCTATAAACAATATTATATGTACTATTTGTTATGAAGTGGTTGTATTTTTACGAACTGATTATAGGCAATAGTAATAAAATACATTTTTTTTTAAATTTTGCATATTGAAAATCCTGTTTTTGGCAGGAATTCGTTCGTTGAAAAAAATACGGAAACAGTTTGAAAGCCTCATAGCGAAAAGATGTTTTAATATCCTTATGTTAATAGTGAATCGGGGTTTTTAAGAATGATCTCAAAATTGATCTAATTGAAAAAGTTTTGATATTAAAAAAATGCATCATTTAAATCGTCAAATTTAAATAGATGCGATAATTTTGCTTGTTGGTGGAGCTATATAGGGGAAATATATTCGTAGCAACACAAACAGATTGCAGCAAATGAGATGATCCTAAAAATATGCACTATATTACATATTTCAAGTGTAAGAGAATAATTGTCAAACTGGAGGGAAACTTTATACATTGATTCTGTAACATATGATTTGAACAAATATAAAATTACTTTTAGGAACGATCTCAAAATTTATCTAATTAAAAAAAGTTTAATTTCAAAATTTTAAATAGACGAACTTTTGGATTATTTTGAAGTCATAGCTCTGAATGTTCCTATTAAAATGCATCAACACCGATATTTTAATCAAAAAATTCAGAGTTATGACTTCAAAATAACACAAATAAACATAGCAACACAAATAAATTGCAGTAAATGAGAGATATGCTCATCCTCAATCCACTAACAAATATTTTTCCCTCCTAAAAATAGGCACCAGAAATTAAAAATTTGTAAAACTTTTAAACACACATTTATAGTACCCCCTAAAAATATGCAGAACAGAAGAAATAAAATTTATTTGGACAATTTATATAAAATATGCGGATAATCCTAAAAATATGCGCTATATTTGATACGATTTTTTGGGAGGCATTTTATTATCTGACAATCAAAATGCCACTTCCTTTACTATAAAGGACATAAAACGAGCAAAACAAGTATTTTTGGATATTATATCAGTTCATGAACCAATGCTGAATATTTCTGTCGAAACTACAGAAAATTTGTTTAAAAACTTCGGAACATGAAATTATCTTTATGGTGGAAGTGAACTCATATAGGACAGACCTCTGATAGCCTTTCAAATACATTAAATGTTATAACAATGTTATAACTTTGAGCATTTTTGACAAAAATTCAGCCACTACGTTTGGAAATGTTGCTGGGAGTTTCAAAAATCCTAAAATGGCGCCGTAATTCTATATTGTGTTAAGGGTGTCTTCTTCGCTTTGAGCCTCAATAACAAACTAGGAAATGGGCCGAACTTTGGATACCCTCCAATATAGACATACTGACATGTACCTGAAACGAAAATATAGGGAACATACCGAAAATAGGACCTATACCGACATTTCTAAAAACGGAATATGTAAACCATAATACAAATTTCAGAAATTTTTAAAGGATAATTATACCTTCAGCCTTATGACTAATGAGGGTGTATACACTTTAACACGGTGAAAATGTGCCTCATCGAAATATTAGTTCTAGACCCTATGTTTCTTTGGACCAAATCCGTTTCAGAAAATTTAGATTTCATCCAAACTTGGCCCATCTTATTATTTCTTCCAAACTTAGTTCAAATTCGAAGATGGGGAATATCATTCCACTCCTTCTGGAACCTCCTTACAGGGGCTAAGTCTAAATGCGGCTATAGTTCATTATCGAACCTTACGTTCTAGTTTTTATCTCGCTATCCTCCGCAGGGGAAAGGATTACAACGGAGTCTTAAAACCAAACTCAAAACGCGGAACAAATCAGATAACTATTTTAATATAAACATTTTTTTGGTAGCGAGATTTGTTACCATTTAGTCGCATATTCGCAAAATACCAAATTGCAGCAAATTCGGTTGAAAAACGCGCTCAAGAACCCCAAAATACCGAAAATTGGAGGGTACCCTTATTGGGGGCTATCCGAAAAAGTGGACCTTTATTTATAATTTTTTGTGGAGAGATTTGGTACCTATTAAGAACTCAAGATACTAAATTACAGCGAATTCGGCGGAAAAGTACGATCAAAACCCCCAAAATACTGAAAATTATGAGGTACCGTTATATGGGGCCTACCAGAAAAAGTGGACCTATATTTATAATTTTTAGTGGAGACATTTGGTACCCAATTGGAACCCAATGTATCAAATCTCAGCGAATTCGTTTGAAAAACGCGCTCAAGAACCCCAAAATACCGAAAATTTGGGGGTACCCTTATATGGGAGCTATGCCTAAACGTGGACCGATAAAGTCAATCTTCGAACTTGACCTGCCTGCAGACAAAAGACAACCCTATGCAAAATTTCAGCACCCTATCTAAATTCCTTCGGAAGATAGCGTGATTACAACAGACGGACAGACGGTCAGACGCTGATCAAGAATATATAACTTTATAGGGTCGGAAATGAATATTTCGATGAGTTACAAACGGAAAAACAAAATTAATATAGCCTCCATACTATGGTGGAGGGTATAACAAGTTTCAGCCGGTGTCGCCGACAGATATATACTCTCAGCCTATGGTTTTCGAGATTACACACAGGTATTATTATTATTATTCGCTTTATATTAGGTATATGTATTTATCAAAGAGGTTTAAATTTACAAGTTTATAAAATATTGACCCTTTGTGGGGGAGGTACCAGAAGTAGAGGGCTGACGGGTCCCGCTTTTGAAATAGATCTAGGCATGGTAAAGATAATAGGTTGTGTAAAGTTTATTTCAAAACGGACATTACATTCGCCTGTTATTGAATTTATAAATATTGAGAATTTTGATTTCTGGAGAAGTAACCGGAAGGAGTGGACCAATGGGTCCAATCTTCGGACTTGGCATATGCTTGGTAAAGATAATATATTGTGCAAAGTTTGTTACAAATAGGATAGTCGCATGATATTTTAAAATTAATTTTTAGCACAATTTAGACCATATCATGGGGGAGGTACCAGAAGGAGTATTTTGGAGAGTTTGGGCTCTTTTTTCAATCAAATTGGCCTAATTCAGTAATTTGGATTGCTATAGTGGATCAAGTTTTCCTATCGAAAATTATCAATATTGGTCAACTTTTTACGATAGTCCCCATATTCTGGCACTACAATTTAGAATTTTAAATCCGTATTGGGTAGCAAAATCTTCAAAAAATTATCAATATTGACACACATTTTAGGAAAACTTCCATAAAACGTAACCCTATTATTCGGAATTTTGAATATAATGGTCGCCGTTTTTACCCAAATTGGTTCTGATCTGGTTGTGGTTACAGGTATTTTGAATAACCACCCCAGGGTGGAGGGTATAAAAAGTTTGATGCGGCCGAACTTACTTGAACTTACTTGTTTTATTTATCCGACCCCGAAAACAATTATAAGACCATAAAAGTAAATATAGGTTTTATGACAAAAATTATTATTTTATCCAAATCTTTATTTATATACAAATCAGTTTCCGGAGTATATTTAGAATGCCTTCCATTTGGCTTTTCATCCCTCCATTTTCCTATAATGGCTCGTCGAAGGTAGAGCCCATCCTTACAACTCGCATGTGAATCGCATTTAATATCAAACTTATATATCTAATACCTTCATATATCTGATACCCTCCACCATAAATGTATCATACCTCATAAAGTAGATATATTCCTGATCAGAATAAAATTCTATGAACTCACGATTGAGCTCTGAAATTGCACAGACATGGCTAGTACTCCTAGGATGTTTGGTATAGCAAATGGGACACTACGGTCCACGTGTTGGTGTACCCCCAATATTCGGCATTAAGGAGATTTGGGTCACGTTTTCTAATCGAATTGGCTGTAATCTGGTATTTTGGGTTTTTATTGTATTTATATTTATTTATTGTATAGCACATCTTCGTACAGGGTAGCCCCACACCCCCAATAAAATGACAGCTGCATATTTATATTATCCTCAAGAGTATGATTAACTAAATATTATATTTATCAAATTGTAACTGCGCCATCTATGTATCAGGTCGATAATTTTAAAATTTCATATTTTTCATAAATTGAAGTAAAGAATTTCCAATTTTCTATTGCATAAAATATAACAAGTATTCAACATTGAATTTTGCCTAATTCTCAATTGTTTATTAATATATCTGCATAGCAAATATATGTATTGCTGCATTATGTCCATTATTAATTCCATTCAAATTAAACTATCAATATATACATATATCGTATATAGTGACAGGCAAATCAATTTGGGAATATTAGGAAAAATCATTTGTCCCTTGTGCGGTGCCATGTATCCTTAAATAGACTATAATAAATCAAATAATGTAATTTGTTGTCATTAATAATTAACACACCTGCAAATAATTATTTATCTCTCGTCAATAATTCCAATACCATATGCAGAATGCATGCTTCCAGAATGCAGTGCATAACGGATGCATACTTTTAGGCTCATACTCAATAACAAATGTCAATCAATGCAGATATTAATGAGCTTTTATCAAATACCTGTCATTATTAATACGTTTTAATGACATTCCGATATCATAAGCAGTTCGTTGGCCATTACAGTGATATACGTATATGGGGATTTTTGGCATTGTATGCACATACATACATATTGAAAGTTGACAGGAAGTGTGTGGCAAGTTATTACTGTATCTACTTGTGTCATATTTACTTCATTATATAGTTGCTGATGCGAAAGAGAAGGAAATACGTTGTCTGTGTGTGTATGTGTGCGTTGTCGCTAATAATTGAACACAATTTGTAGTTTATTACTTTATATCAATAGTTAATTTATTTAAGATGTTCATAAAACTATAACCAATAAAATTTTGAAACAAACACACACAAGCACGTTCTTCTCTTACTCACACAGACGGCTCTATCCCTTCCACACTCTCTCGTTCTGTCGTCTATTCATTGTGCTAGTGTGTTTTGTGTGAATTCGTATTTATAAAAGATTCAAATGTATATGTGTGTTAGTGTGCGTAAGGGATTTTTATATCACAGTTATCTTCTATGTATGTGTGTGCGTGTAATATGTGCAGATAAACGTAAATTGTACATTTACTTGTATTATTTATGGCTTTGTATACAATTTGAAATGTGAACTCTTTTATTGTATAGCTTCTGCTCTGTGCCGAAACAGTAAACAGAGAAGATTTATGGTGAGACAGTGGTTTTAAATGGAAATCAAAGTTAAAGAAGTAAATATTTCGTAGCATCATTGACTTTTAATTCAAAAATCTATGATGGAAATTGAACAAATTTGCAAAATCGGGCGTTATGAAAGCTCTGCTAAAAGTGAAGGTTTAAAATGAATATATTGTGAAGTACTGGATATGTAATTGATAGCTTGATATAAAAAACTATACCTACTTTGTTCGAAAAGAGAATAATCTATGTGACTCGCAAGTCGCAAGTCCTGATCCATAGATTCTATTTAAAAATGTTTTTTTTTTGCAGATCACGACGACGAAAATCGTTGATAAGGGGATTCAATAAGGCCATGTGGTTCCAAGACAGGGCTGTGCAGTGGATATCCCATCAATTCCCGCCTTTGGTCTGCTAATATGGCGCTAGTTTCTTATACAATCATCACAGAATAAAATAAATTAATACAATCGGCTTAGAGCGGGAGTCGACCATGGCCTAATTAATTAAATCAAATATATATAGAAGTCTTCGTACTGAAATGTTTGCCATATATCTTGACCGATGTGCCTCTAATTTGTAATTTCGTGTTCTTAGAGAATGAAAAACATCATTACACACAACTTTAGATATAGTTGCTTCACATAGCTGCCATATAAAGGTTCCACCGTCAATTAGGGTATACCTAAATATACTGATCCCGCCCCATTTTCGGTATTTTTAATGCTTTAGTTACATTTCAAATCAAAGTGGCTGTCATTAGGAAGTGCCTGATTCTTAGAGCTTGAACATTTTTTTCAGAATATTTCCTGTTTTTTCATAGCCCTGCTTTAAACGGTCCCACTGGCACAGATTACAACCCGAGAGTCAGAAATGGGCATTTTATTTTATCATAGAATAAACAATTTACAATTATTACAATTCCAGGAATACATTTAGGGCAAACCAAAAAGGCGATCAAATATTTCAGGAAGATGTGCCAATGAGAATCTAAAATACACAAATAAAAAAGTCAGTCGGTGTTGTCGACAGATATATACCATAAGCCTATGGTTTGCGGAGGTCTTCGAAATTATATACATGAAGACATATGTTTTTATCAAAGAGGTTTCGGATTTAATGTTGATCAAATCGGTTATTCAATTCGCTTCAAATAAAATTTACATGTTTATAAAATATTGAACGTTTGTGGGGGAAGTACCAGAAGGAGAGGCCGGACCCTTTGTGGAAAAGGTACCAGAAGGGGTGGGCCAATGGGTCCTATCATCGGACTTGTTATAGGCTTAGTAGAGACAATAGGTTATACAAAGTTTGACTCAAATCGGATTTATAAATATTGAGCATTTTGATCACTGTTGGCCTACAGGTCCTGATGGTCCCCAGGTCCTTGTTGGCCTACAGGTCTTTCAGAAAATATTCCTTAAAAATCCACGCCTGTTGGCCTAGAAGTCCTTCAAAGAATATTCTTTAAAAATCTATGCCTGTTGGCCTAGAAGTCCTTCAAAGAATATTCTTTAAAAATCTACGCCTATTGGACTAGAAGTCCTTCTAGGCCTGTTGGCCTAGAAGTTTTTTAGGAAATATTCTTTAAAAATCCACGTCTATTGGCCTAGAAGTTCGTTAGGAAATATTCTTCAAAAATCCACGCCTATTGGCCTAGAAGTTCTTTAGGAAATATTCTTTAAAAATCCAGGTCTATTGGCCTAGAAGTTCTTTAGGAAATATTCTTTAAAAATCCACGTCTATTGGCCTAGAAGTTCTTTAGGAAATATTCTTTAAAAATCCACGCCTGTTGGTCTGCAGATCCTTCAGAAAATAGGTTTTGAAAAAACCACGCCTGTTGGTCTGCAGGTCCTTCAGAAAATATTCTTTTAAAATCTTCGTCTGTTGTCTTGCAGGTCCTTCAGAAAATATTCTTAAAAACAGTCTGTTGGCCTGCAGGTCCTTCAGAAAATATCCTTTAAAAATACACGCCTGTTGGCCAGCAGGACCTTCAGAAAATATTTTTTAAAAATCCATGCCTGTTGACCTGCAGATCCTTCAGAAAATATTCTTTAAAAATTCTCGAATGTTGGCTTGCAGGTCCTTCAGAAAATATTCTTTAAAAATCCACGCGTGTATGCCTGCAGGTCATTCAGAAAATATTCTTTAAAAATACACGCCTGCTGGTCT
>NW_026876952.1:0-20819 GCF_032173495.1 Musca vetustissima | reverse complement strand
TTTTTGGTATGTTTCCTTTATTTTCATTTCTAGTACCTGTCAGTATATCTATGGTGGAGGGTATACAAAGTTCGGCCCGGCCGAACTTAACGCTTTTTCACTTGTTAGTGTTACATTTGGGCAATAAAATCATATTGATTAAACAAATTTTTATAAAACAATAAAAAAAATCCAATCTCGGGTAAGCATTTTTATCAAAAATTTATTACTTTTGATGTTTAGCGATATTTAAAAGGTATAAGTTTTTACCAAATAAAATAAATTCGTCTTACTAGGATATCGTGGCAAAGATCATAGTACCACATCAAAGCGACATCAATATTTGGATTTGCAGTAATAACTGCAACCATGAGATAGAGATGGAGGCGCAGATATCCCGAGTAAATACATGGTAACCAAATGATAGAAAAGTAAGTATTTTCTAAATCTCGAATAAGAAAAAAGTGAGTACGAAAACCAAAAGCTCCTGAAAAGTTACATAACCTACATTTTATACAATTGGCATTGAACAAATTATAAGAACATTGCCATACACGTGGCAAAATCTAAAAGAATTTTATATTTCCAAAGTATAGTTTGAGGCGTTTGATTTCTCCTTACTGTTATACAACATTAAGGGTATTCATGATCTATGGGTACCATGAAATAATTTATGGAAATTTTAAAAATAAAAAATAATATTATAAATAATATTATAAATTTAAAGAATCTAAAAAATATATATCAATATTCATAAAATTAATCATACTTCAACCTAAATCAAAAAGAGAATACAATTTATTTAAGAAGCAAATATGGATATGTTTAATGACTCATAAATGAATTATTGTTATAAATAAGAAATCGAAAATACAAATATAAAATAAATGATTGAAATTTAATACTAATATAAGTTTATTAATGTTTAATGTTTATTGACTAAATAATAGGGTTAAGAAAAACAATTATAACATAAAATTAAATGAATAAAAAAATTAAGCATAATTTAAAAGTAATAATTAATTTCTGAATCTAATATATATTTAACAAAATGTGCTGGTTTTATATTCAATAATGGGTTGAATATTTCTTAGATAGTGGTAGAAATTTGTAATTGGGGTATTTTCAAATTATATAAATGGCATAAAAAACCATGGATGATTGAATAAGTCATATGGAAAAAGCCATTGAGGATCAACATCCAAACCTCACAAGAATGGAAATCTGAGCTGTGTTTAAGCAAGAATTGCTATTTAAAATAGTTAAATAGTTAGCCTCTAATTTGAAAGGCCGTATCCGTTGAAATTACATCAAGGTAATATTGTTTACCAATATATATCGGCATTGGTCGAAACCTTTTCTAAAACAATCGTGTTTATTTATATTTCTTTATTGCTCACGAGTAAGTATTGGGCGTACGGACTCTATCGGGAGGATCTTTGCACTGTACCTGCCAACCACCCAAATCCCTATAGTGCGGACTTAACATTTGGTCAATTCAAACCGGATTTTGGAACCTATAAATACAGTTCACAGACTTAATAGTTATATTAATTATTGGTACGTATAGTGCAGTGAGCAATTATAATAAAAAATAAAGTGTTCGTTTGTTTGTGTGGACGTCATTACAACGCGTCACGGATTCCCTCCTTTTATTGTCGATCGGTCAAAGTTCATTCGCGGACAGTCGTACGGGAATATTAGTACCAAAACAAAAAGTAATGATTCTTCTTTATATTTAGTTACTTTTTGTTATTCTCTAAAGTCGTAGAGAAAATATCGTTTACGTTTTTCAATTTGTTGTGATAAAATTCGTTGAAGAACTTCTCTTTTATTACATACCTATTGATCGTTTTGTTTTGCATATCATCTCCTGCAAAAATACACAAAAGTATATTCATACATATTCCTGTGACATACGTACGTTTACCGCCTATTCGTGGCTATTCTATTTTTTGATATTCACACGTAAGTATTGTTACATATTCCAGCATCGTCGCTTTTTTGTTCTGGCTAGTTGGTCAGCCAGTCACTTGCATGCATAGATATACACACGCATGTAAGCATACATATTACATTTTCGCATATTCCCTTTTCTGTTGTGTCCGTTTTATTGCGCGAGTCACGAGTTTGTTTCCATTGATCCAAATAAAAAAATTGATTTGTTGGGACTTCTGTCCTCTTTTCGGTTTATTGTAAGAATGCTTTTCGGTATTTTGGGGTTCTTGAGCACGTTTTTCGCTGAACTTTGCTACATTGGGTTCTTATTGGGTCCTTAATGTCTCCACAAAAAATTATAAATATAGGTCCACTTTTTCTGGTAGCCCCTATATAATGGTACCTCCCAATTTTTAGAATTTTGGGGGTTTTGATCGTATTTTTCCGCCGAATTAGCTGTAATTTAGTATTTTGAGTTCTAAATAGGTACCAAATCTCTCTACCAAAAATTATTAATATTCGCCCCCTTTTTGGGGTAGTCCCCATATAACCCCCCTTTTTTTAATATAGTTATCTGATATTTTCCGCGTTTTGAGTTTGATTCTAAGACTCTAGTGTAATCATTTCACCTGCAGAGGATAGCGAGGTAAAAAAATTAGAACGTAAGGTTCGATAATGAACTATAGTCGCATTTAGACCTAGCCTCTGTGGAGGTTTCAGAAGGAGTGGACCGATATTCCCCATCTTCGAATTTGAATTATCAATTCAAAATTTCTGAAATTTGTATTATGGTTTACATAATCCGATTTTAGACATGTCGGTATAGGTCCACTTTTTGGTATGTTTCCTTTATTTTCATTTCTAGTACCTGTCAGTATATCTATGGTGGAGGGTATACAAAGTTCGGCCCGGCCGAACTTAACGCTTTTTCACTTGTTAGTGTTACATTTGGGCAATAAAATCATATTGATTAAACAAATTTTAATAAAACAATAAAAAAAAATCCAATCTCGGGTAAGCATTTTTATCAAAAATTTATTACTTTTGATGTTTAGCGATATTTAGAAGGTATAAGTTTTTACCAAATAAAATAAATTCGTCTTACTAGGATATCGTGGCAAAGATCATAGTACCACATCAAAGCGACATCAATATTTGGATTTGCAGTAATAACTGCAACCATGAGATAGAGATGGAGGCGCCGATATCCCGAGTAAATACATGGTAACCAAATGATAGAAAAGTAACTATTTTCTAAATCTCGAATAAGAAAAAAGTGAGTACGAAAACCAAAAGCTCCTGAAAAGTTACATAACCTACATTTTATACAATTGGCATTGAACGAATTATAAGAACATTGCCATACACGTGGCAAAATCTAAAAGAATTTTATATTTCCAAAGTATAGTTTGAGGCGTTTGATTTCTCCTTACTGTTATACAACATTAAGGGTATTCATGATCTATGGGTACCATGAAATAATTTATGGAAATTTTAAAAATAAAAAATAATATTATAAATAATATTATAAATTTAAAGAATCTAAAAAATATATATCAATATTCATAAAATTAATCATACTTCAACCTAAATCAAAAAGAGAATACAATTTATTTAAGAAGCAAATATGGATATGTTTAATGACTCATAAATGAATTATTGTTATAAATAAGAAATCGAAAATACAAATATAAGATAAATGATTGAAATTTAATACTAATATAAGTTTATTAATGTTTAATGTTTATTGACTAAATAATAGGGTTAAGAAAAAAAATTATAACATAAAATTAAATGAATAAAAAAATTAAGCATAATTTAAAAGTAATAATTAATTTCTGAATCTAATATATATTTAACAAAATGTGCTGGTTTTATATTCAATAATGGGTTGAATATTTCTTAGATAGTGGTAGAAATTTGTAATTGGGGTATTTTCAAATTATATAAATGGCATAAAAAAACCATGGATGATTGAATAAGTCATATGGAAAAAGCCATTGAGGATCAACATCCAAACCTCACAAGAATGGAAATCTGAACTGTGTTTGTTTAAGCAAGAATTGCTATTTAAAATAGTTAAATAGTTAGCCTCTAATTTGAAAGGCCGTATCCGTTGAAATTACATCAAGGTAATATTGTTTACCAATATATATCGGCATTGGTCGAAACCTTTTCTAAAACAATCGTGTTTATTTATATTTCTTTATTGCTCACGAGTAAGTATTGGGCGTACGGACTCTATCGGGAGGATCTTTGCACTGTACCTGCCAACCACCCAAATCCCTATAGTGCGGACTTAACATTTGGTCAATTCAAACCGGATTTTGGAACCTATAAATACAGTTCACAGACTTAATAGTTATATTAATTATTGGTACGTATAGTGCAGTGAGCAATTATAATAAAAAATAAAGTGTTCGTTTGTTTGTGTGGACGTCATTACAACGCGTCACGGATTCCCTCCTTTTATTGTCGATCGGTCAAAGTTCATTCGCGGACAGTCGTACGGGAATATTAGTACCAAAACAAAAAGTAATGATTCTTCTTTATATTTAGTTACTTTTTGTTATTCTCTAAAGTCGTAGAGAAAATATCGTTTACGTTTTTCAATTTGCTGTGATAAAATTCGTTGAAGAACTTCTCTTTTATTACATACCTATTGATCGTTTTGTTTTGCATATCATCTCCTGCAAAAATACACAAAAGTATATTCATACATATTCCTGTGACATACGTACGTTTACCGCCTATTCGTGGCTACTCTATTTTTTGATATTCACACGTAAGTATTGTTACATATTCCAGCATCGTCGCTTTTTTGTTCTGGCTAGTTGGTCAGCCAGTCACTTGCATGCATAGATATACACACGCATGTAAGCATACATATTACATTTTCGCATATTCCCTTTTCTGTTGTGTCCGTTTTATTGCGCGAGTTACGAGTTTGTTTCCATTGATTCAAATAAAAAAATTGATTTGGTGGGACTTCTGTCCTCTTTTCGGTTTATTGTAAGAATGCTTGAAATTAATTTACAAAATATGTTTTTATGCAAAAGACAAACAGTTATTTTAATTACGTTATTGATTTGTGTAATATGATATAGTTTTGGTGTGGCGTGTGTCAATTATGTTGTGTCAGCGTATGATCGGTAATTGTTGTGTATGAGTGTGAAGTGTAGTGTCAGCATGTTTGAGTGAAACGCGTGTGAACGGTAATTGTTCTGTATGAGTGTGTTGTGTCAGCATGTCTGAGTGAAACGTGTGTGGACAATATATGTTGTATCAGCATGTTGCGTCAGCCTGTGGGGTTGGTGGCCAACGTAACTCGTGTGGACAATATATGTTGTATCAGCATGTTGCGTCAGCCTGTGGGGTTGGTGGCCAACGTAACTCCTCCCCCCTTAGAGTAGAGTGACAGCCATAAAGAACTGGAGGTTGGTATGGCCGGAACGACGACGTTCGGTGTTGCTTGTGTTGTTCTCCTCGAGAAGAATAGAATGATCATCATGACTGCTAGGATTAATAGGGCCATGTGGGTAAATTTCATAGTGTCTTCCGTTTCGTTTTCCAGAGTTAGGACAGCTTCCTTATTTTCGACATAAAATTCTTCCAGCTTCTTCAAGTTTAAAGTTTCTATTGTCGCCTCTTCTTCAATTTGGGAGTATGTGGGTGTGTTCCCAGAACATACTATGGTTGTCCGAGTAAGGAGTTCCATTGATGACGACTTCGCAGGACTTGTATCGCAGGAGTGCGGTTCCTTTTACTTCATGGGGGGTTTTACTACAAGTAGATTTTATTAGTGCATGTTTAATATTAATAAAAAGTATATAATTCTCTTCAAGTGGTATTATTGACTCCACTGGTCCGGCATCGTTAAATATGCATTTGGGGGGTTTGTGGTTCAGCAGGTTTCCAACACAGGATGAGTTGTTCACGTCTTCTTTATACAGCGGGTAGCGACAATAAAAGGTGCTTTCAATCCTGGGACAGGCTTTTGTAAAGTATTGAACACTCTTTTCGTTGTGGGCTATGTATGGTTGTGTTACGATTATTTTGGTAAAGTTAATTGGTAAAGGAATAATGTGACTGAATTGGTATGTTATTTCCGAAAGGACAGGTATTCTAACGTTGAATATTATGTTGCTATGATTGTAATAAGCTTGAAGCCCAAGAAGTTCATAGACACGTTCGTCTGAGATAATCTCAATAGACTGCTGTGTAAATACATCGTAAATGAATTTTATTTCATTTTGGTCAAGAATCTATTTAGAAATGACATTTAATTTGGCTAAAACTATAGCTTCGGCTAGGTTAGTTAAATGGTCGCTAAGCAAATCGATATTGTAATTTATTTCTGTTGTTTCATTGTTTTTGTTAACCTGCGATGTATTATTTTTCTTGTTTGGATTTAGTTCGGCTCAAGGTTAAATAAAATGCTGTATTATGATTTCTGATTTTTTATTTTTATTTTCCAATATTTCGACTGTCTTCGACAGTCATCTCCAGGGAAATACTAAAAGATACAATTATTTAATAAGGTTTTCACAGAATAATATAACACAAATATTACGTTTCGAGAGAAGCTACAGGTTTGTTACACCGTCTATGCTAAACTAAACTCTAATTCGTCTGTGCTTATGAACTAAATTTCTATACATATGTGCACAGTGGTCCGTGTCAGTCTTGTAATTCATTCTCTTCTCTTGTGGTACATTTATTATATTAAGCATTTCTAAAGTAAATCGTCGTTTGTAATTGTTTTCTTGTGTCAAAATATCAACGTCTTTGAAATTTGGCGTATGCCCCGTGATTGTGCAATGTGCTGCAAGAGCCGTCTTTTGTTCTAATGGCTTGTCTGTATTTTGATCTGACTTATGACCAGAAAGTCTTGTCTTTAGTTTGGTTTTTGTTGTACCAACATATACCTTTTGGCATAAGTTGGTTTTGTCCCCGTTACATTTTATCTTATATACTACATTGCACTTGTCTTCTTTTTTTATTTTCGATTTTGTCTTGCTAAATAGGCTATTGATATTATTTTTAGATTTTAGGGCTAGTTGATAATTGGTTTTGTCATAGATATTTGAATTGCTCAATCTCTCGGAAAGTCCTGGTATATATGTCATTGGCTTGTACGATTTTTCTTCTTTTTCAATTTTAGCTTTATTTTTCGACTTGCAGGATTGTAGTAGTTCGTCAATTGTTTTTAATGGGAAATCATTTTTCATTAATATGTATTGTATCTTTTCTTCATTTGCTTGGTGAAATTGTCCGTCGCTTATGTTTAATACCCAGTTTATAAAGTTTGTGGCCGTATTTATTTTTATGCGTCTGGGGTGTTTAGAATAGAAATTTATTAATCGTCCAGATGCAGTGGGTTTTTGGTACCAATCTATTGTTAATTTTTGGCCTTGTCGAATTATCATTGCGTCAAGATAAGGTAATTTTTGGTTTTCTTCTATTTCGTGTGTAAATTGTACATGTTTATCAAATGAGTTGAGGATGTTTAAAGTGTTGTCTATTTCCGTTCTTTTTACAATGCAGAAAATATCGTCCACGTATTTCGTAAGAACTTTTGGTTTGTGTGTCAAACCAATTACTATGTCTGCAATAATCGGTGACGCTGGAGATCCCATCGGTAGTCCTTTTCTCTGTTCATACACCTTGTCATCATAAACGAAATATCTTGAATCTTTTATACAAAGAGTTAGTATTTCTATGAAGACGTCCTTTTGTATATTTGTATATTCTTTTATTAAGTCCCATTTTTCGGTAATAGTCTTCAATGCTAAATTTATGGGTATGCTGGGGAATAGTGAAATAACGTCAAATGATAGTAAAATCTCGTCTTCTTCTATTGATATATCCTTAATTCTTCTTTTCATCTCCATGGCGTCTTTGATGTTGTAACATGAATTCTTGGTCAAGTTCTTTAAGATGTGCACAATGTATTTGGAAAGTTCATACGTTGGGGAATTAAGAGATGAACATATGGTCCTGAGGGGCATTCCTTCTTTATGTATTTTTGGTAAGCCGTATATTCTTGGCGCAATTGATATGTAAGTCGTCATTTTATACTTTTCTTGCAAATTTATGATGTTCATATTGTACAATTTTTCGGCAAATTTGTTGTTTTTGTTTTGTAGGTTAGATGTTGGGTCCCGTTTTAATCTTCTATATATGCACATATCCCGTAAAATATTTTTCATTTTTGTTTCGTAGTCATTTTTGTACATAGCAACCGTCTTTCCCCCTTTATCCGCGTTTAATATTAAAATGTCTTTATTTTGATTCAAAAATTGTTTTGTTTTACCCACTGTGTCAATAATAATTTTATCTCTTATACTTAGTTTTGTCTGTTGTAAGTGGTCGTCAATGAGAGAGACTAGTTTTATTCTCGCGTTTTCTTGTTCTTCTTTGTTGTTCAATGTTTGCACGCACTCCTCGCTCTCTGCTATTACATTCAGTAAAGGGAATGTTGCTTTTGTTGTTGGGAGTGCATATTTTGGCCCCAACGAGAGTAGCCACTGAACATCATCAGGTATGTGTGTGTTAGTATTATTAGAAAACCAATCGTTATTTTGCTTTACGTTAAGTTCTTCTTGTTGCTTTTGAATCAATGTTTGATATTTGTTGATGTGCTTCATTTTACTCTTATTGCTATTGTTATTTTGGAGAATGCTTTCGCTCTCCATAAAAAGGTAAAAGTCTTTCTCGTCCATTGTTTGTTGAAGTATCTCTTTTGTCTGTGAGAGTATGCTTTTGTTTTTCTTCAATTCTTTATGTTTTTGTTGTATTAAAAGTTTAAGTAGTTTAATGTGGAAATTGTTGTTGTGTCTCCTTAGTGACGCTAATAGATTTGGCGGTATTTTGTCATTTGTTTTGAATATATTGTACGTGTTTTTTGTTGTGTTTAATATGAAGTTTGGTATGATACCCATATTTCTGCATGCAAGGTTGTGGATGTTGTCAAAGCTGTTGTTTGTCTGCTGCATTTTGAGTACTGTTTTGTTTTTTTGATTGTATCTGCGTTATATTTTCTCCTTATTTCTTTGTATAAATGCATTTTTAATATTTTACTTTTTTATAATTTTCGGAGTGCCTCCCGTGATGTTTATTGTTTTGTTGTTTTTGTTAACCTGTGATGTATTATTTTTCTTGTTTGGATTTGGTTCGGCTCAAGGTTAAATAAAATTCTGTATTATGATTTCTGATTTTTTATTTTTATTTTCCAATATTTCGACTGTCTTCGACAGTCATCTTCAGGGAAATACTAAAAGATACAATTATTTAATAAGGTTTTCACAGAATAATATAACACAAATATTACTTCCGCAACTCCGTTAAACCTCTCATCGAATCCATTACATATAAAATTTATAATATTTAAGACTGCCTCCTCAGTACCACAACCTTTCCTACACCCATATTGATAAGTATACAGTAACTGATTATTTGTGATATAACTATAAAGCTGTTCGTAAATAATTCTTTCTGATATTTTATCTACTGATGACAGTATAGCAATAGGCCGGAAGTCACTTACAGTGCTCGAGTTAGGAACCTTGGGAATAGGAACTACGTTGTGTACTTTTAAAACCATAGGATACACAGATTCCCTAAGCATTCCGTTGAAAATTTCCGCCAATATAGGGCAAATTTCATTTGCACACTTTTGAATAAATGTAGTTGGAATATTGTCATGGTCTCAGAGTATGAAAACTGTTAATATTGTCATCAGGAAGTAACTCAATGTTATGTTTTAATTCATCTACCGAGTTTAGAAAATAACTATTTAAAATCTTTGCCTTTCTTGAGTTATTTACAATAGTTTTCCCCACGTTATCTTTGAGGGTAATTTCATTATTCCTCGATTTCCCGAGAATTCTGTTAAGAAACGACCAACCTTTTTTAGGATCATTCTCAATTTTCTTAATCTTGATTTGATAATAACTCTGCCTATTGTTAAAGTTTGCAGTTTTAATAAATTTACTTATTCTTCTTAGGATATCGTTATTTATTTGGTTATTACCTAATTTTTTCCTTTTCTTTAATAAGGATTGTTTAAGGAGTATTAAATTTTGTAATTCTTTATTTATCTACGGTGTGAGCTCAAAGCGTATATTTTTTCTATACGTTGTAAATGTTGTTCCTTCATCCAACACATGTTTCATGTCTGAAATTCAACTTTCCATTTTTGCCGATGCATGTAATTCATTCGTATACTTTGGTAAAATTCTTTGTAAGTGCATTTGCGCTTTTTCATAATCGCATTTTGATTTCTTTATTTCGATGTAGTTATTTTTCCTCAATTATTAAGTTATGGTCCGATAGACTACTTTCGACAGAATTAACTGATATTTTGTTGACAAAATTACTGAAAACATTGTCAATACTTGACTTACTTAATGGCCTTGTGATTAAATTGTGAGCACTTTCACAAGCATAACTATAAAACACAGAAATTAGATCACAGGATTTACAAATATTAAATGACTAGTTGCGTGGTCATGCAAAATCAATTCAATTAGAGATAAAAATTGTCCAAATCCACATTTTAGAGAACGATAACATGATATAAGTTTTAACGGTTTATTTGCAATCATTATGTTTAAAAAACTAACAGCAATGAGATCAATGAATCGCTTTTACACATTTCGACTGTAAACATGAAGCTATCCCTAATGTATAGAGAGGTTCCTCCATAACCATCATTCCTGCAGCAATGAATTTCTTTGTACCCGGGCATTGCATAAATCTGAGTGGTGATACTTTGAAACCATGTTTCCTGTATTGCAATTATATCCGGTAAAATATGGAAACTTGTCAATAAAAGTTTAAAGCGGTTAAACTTGTCGATTGATTAAATATTTCTGCTATTAATGCTCAAGACAGTTAAATCATTTGAATTACAATCATAAATATATTTTTGAAAAGATACAAGATTTTTAAAATATTGATTATTCATAAGTGGAAAAAAATTAAAATATATCAACAGCTACATATTCACATAAACTCCTATGGAGATAGATATGGATCATCGGCTTCATCGTTATCTTCAACATCATTGGTATTGTCATCTAAAACAATTGTTCTCCCCTGGACTTCCGATCTTCTTTTAAAATGCTTGATAGTTGTTGCATCCAAGAGTATTTTATCAACATCATCTTCACGTAGTATAACTTGTTGTTCAGATAATTCATGTTTCTTGCAATAAACTCTTCCGTTGCGCGCATAAATATATCGATATCCAATTGTTTTTAGGGTATTTGCATAATGTAATAGGTTTAAAGTTTCTTTGCTAAGGAAATCGTTGACGTATACAGACTTTGTACATTCGCACTCCCTCAACTTCTGTTGTGCAGTCATAATCTTTTGTTTTGAAGCTTTTGCTGCAAATTTGACAACAACAGTCCTTTTCTCAATAGAGCCTCTTCTCTTTCCAATCTCATACACATCTTCAACTTCGCTTTGCGAGATTACTACACCAATGTTCTTTGACATTTCAATCACCGCATCAATAGGCTTCACGTCATTTCCATATTTAAGACCACTTATTAAGCAATCGTTTTTAACACGATAATTATTTAAATTCTTCATTGAGTCTTTGAGTGCAATAATCTCTTTTTCAGTTTTTTGTTCTTGCTTTCAATAACGCTGATTTTCTTTTTGTTTTCATTAATTTCTTTAAACATCTGATCGAACTTCGAAGACAAGAAATTTATCGATTCTGAGAGTTCATCCAATATCTCAAGTTTTGTTGTTGTTTCAACTCTGTTTTTACTGTTTTTAGCTCACTTTTCAAGTCTCTCTCTTCATCACTCTCTTCTTTTCTACAGTTATAACAAAGAAATGCATCGCTCTCATTGTCCACAAACTTTTCGAATTCTCTCTTAGAGAGACCGGAACATTTGGAATGGAACGACTTCTCGCACTTGTCACACATAATATAATCTTGAGATTCTTTTTTGATTTCTTGTTCACATTTAATGCAAATTGTTTTCTATTTTCCATGACTTCGGCGCGCTGCCCTTTTTAGCATTTTTATTATTTTAATAGCAGATACTTTCGTTGTAAGTGTTCAATTCTTAAAAAAACGATACAATTAGTATTTCCACAGAAATCTCCTGGCTTTCCTTTTCATTGCAAAATTTAGATCATCAAGCTCGACTCGAAAGAGTATAAATAATCACTTAAAATCACTTTCAAATGATCACAAAAATTCAAATAACAAAAATTAATTTCAGCCGAGCACGGCTAGGGCTCGAACCTAGGTCCTCAGAGCAACACAGATGTTGCCAAGACCGCTTAACGTTGTGAGCCATCAACACTTCCAAAACGGTTGCGCAAAAACATGTGTATACCAGGAAGCAATTGTAGGTGTGTGGATTAATTATCCATCGCTACAACAAAAATCTGCTTTGAAAAGGACTGTTCCTAGAATGAAGACAAATGTCGAACTTTGACAAATTTGAATTTAATTCGCATATGCAAGTTTCGCATCAGGGCGGAATAAATACAAGTTATCAACGTACGACCTTTGTAAAGCCACATAGCCCAATATGCCTGATGAGCCGCTTAACCAACGGCGAAACGCGTCACATAATGGTGGGTACGTAGGTTCTTCTCCTGGCTTTCCTTTTCATTGCAAAATTTAGATCATCAAGCTCGACTCGAAAGAGTATAAATAATCACTTAAAATCACTTTCAAATGATCACAAAAATTCAAATAACAAAAATTAATTTCAGCCGAGCACGGCTAGGGCTCGAACCTAGGTCCTCAGAGCAACACAGATGTTGCCAAGACCGCTTAACGTTCTGAGCCATCAACACTTCCAAAACGGTTGCGCAAAAACATGTGTATACCAGGAAGCAATTGTAGGTGTGTGGATAATTATCCATCGCTACAACAAAAATCTGCTTTGAAAAGGACTGTTCCTAGAATGAAGACAAATGTCGAACTTTGACAAATTTGAATTTAATTCGCATATGCAAGTTTCGCATCAGGGCGGAATAAATACAAGTTATCAACGTACGACCTTTGTAAAGCCACATAGCCCAATATGCCTGATGAGCCGCTTAACCAACGGCGAAACGCGTCGCATAATGGTGGGTACGTAGGTTCTTCTCCTGGCTTTCCTTTTCATTGCAAAATTTAGATCATCAAGCTCGACTCGAAAGAGTATAAATAATCACTTAAAATCACTTTCAAATGATCACAAAAATTCAAATAACAAAAATTAATTTCAGCCGAGCACGGCTAGGGCTCGAACCTAGGTCCTCAGAGCAACACAGATCATCAAGCTCGACTCGAAAGAGTATAAATAATCACTTGAAATCGAATAATAATATAAGGCAATGCGAGCACAGCTAAAATACACGTCCGTTTTGTTTTCTTCTTTGCTTACTATACAAAACCATTATTTTAGTTTTGTTTCGCACTTCTTTCCTTCAGGAGGTATGATTATATGGGGAGATGCCTAAATGCTGGCAGATATTTTTCATTATCGTCAGGTTCCAGTTTCCTTACAAAGCGGAGTGATTACAACCGATGGCTAAATAGTCTTAGAATTCCATAATCTGTAGGGTAAAACAGATTATTTCGAGTTACGATTATGGTAAAATACGCCTATATGGGGACGGGTTATATGGGAACTACCCTAAAATGGGGCAAAAATTTATAATTTTTGGTAGGAAGATTTGTTACCATATGCGACAACAAAATACCAAATTATAGCGAGTTCGCTCAAATTAAAATCAAAAATTGAGGGTGTCTTATATGGGGCTCCCCGAAAAACTGACCTATATTTCTTTTTAGTGAAGAAATTAGAACCAATTTTTTTATTTATTTTAAATTTTATTTTAACTCACATACATTTCTGTGGTTATAATTGGTTATAATTGTTATATATATAACACTACTTCGACATGCTGCAATAAAAAAGTTTCAAATGTCTCTTAAATAAAGTGTAGAACAAATTTTAACATATTGTGGCAAATTATTATATTCTCGACTTCCGGAATGTTGTATACACTGTTTAGTTTAGTGAAATTTGTGAATTGTTCCGAGTGTTGAACGAACTCTGATTTCGTATGAAATCTATAGTATGAAATCCTACGTTATTTATACATTTATATACATAAAGTAAAAGTTGATATCTATATTGGTCATGAATCGGTAAGATTGTCGTAAATTTTTCTTGAAATAAGCATTGTGTTGGATACAATACATGTAAATTAGCAACAAGTTTCATAGCTTTGTTTTGAAGACGTTGCAATGATTTAAGGCTTGTACTGCTCTTGAAGGCATATATGATGCTAAATAATTTATATGACTCTGTATTAATGTTTGATAGAATATATCTGATCGAATATATACTTGAATTTATAAAGTAGACCTAATGCGGGAGATATTCTTGATATCAACATAATTATGTGTTGATCCCATCTAATGTTTGACTGCAAAATTAGTCCCAAATATTTTATCTCACGGACTTCATTAACTACTTTGCCTCCAATGTTGGCCTGAATCGAATATATTGAGTTTTTCCTTCATTAATATACAACTTGTTTATTCTCGTATATTCGAAAATGAGGGCTGCATCTCTTTCAATGTACGTTTTAGCAACTGTTTCTGATTTACATGGGTAAAATATACAAATGTCATCCGCATACATGTCATTACAGTCAGCTGTAAATTAACCAAGACGTTTATATATATATATAATAATAAAGGACCTAAAATTCTACATTGAGGTACACCACTTTCAACGTCTAAAAATCACTTTTACATTGTTCGTTTTGAACAAGTTGCTTTCTATTTCTCAAATACCACTTTAGAAAGGCTACAGCGAAAACCATAATAGAGTAGCTTTTGTAATAAAATTTATTGATCTAAAATTTCAAAAGCTTTAGATAAATCGTAGAATATACCAGCTACTATATATCCTTCATCAATAGAATTACATGTATAATTTAGAATATTGATTAAAGCTTCTTCTGTACTACCTCCTTTGCAGAAACCATACTGATTTTGATTAATCAAGTTGTTTTCCCGAGTATAATCATTCAGCTGGTTGTATAAAATCTTTTCGAATACACCGATATGGGACGAAAATTAGAAATTAAATTACTGAAACCTGTATTCGAAGAGAATATCTATTTAGAACATTTGACTTCCTAGTACTATCCGATATAATGTCCCCATTGACATCTACAACGTTATTTAAATTGTGAGATTTCCTATTCAAAGTCTTCAAGTCTTTTTAGGATCATCTTCGAACTTAGCTAAATTAGAATCTGCCAGAATATTTGATAATTGTTGCTGATTCTCGTTAGACGTTCTTTACGATTGCTATTCTTGGAGTATCATTTCCTTTGCTTTAATAGGCGATTTTTTACAAGATCAATTTGTGTTAATTTCCATTAATCCAGGGAGCAATTTTACGTCTCAATGGAGTCGTAGTATTTCATTCAACACAAGCAACGTCAATGCTAAATTGTATACGACTTATAAAATTAGGCATGTCACGAGAGGGGTTTCCAGAGTACACAAAGTTCCTAAGCTCATTAGACAAATGTACCTCATTACCACAACAAAAACCCTTACATCTTACGTTGTTACTTGATTGGAAATGTTTATTCAGGCTTGTGTAAATAATATTATTATAAGAAATGTTGCACTCTATTGATGAAATTATACATAGTTTCTGAATATTACTATAAACATGATCTCTACAAGTTTTGCTAACAGGACGTGTTGTTAAACTATGACAATTTCTGAAGTCATAATTTTACAGCGTATTTAAAATATCATCTGATATATGCTGATCATAGATATTAATGTTCGAGTCTCCAACAAAAACTGTTGATGTTCTTCCATACAACAAAAGCTGTTCTACGACATACTCTATGAACAATTGCAAATTACATTTTGGGTTTTTGTAATACGATAGCCACCAGCTTCACATTCTAACTCAACAAACTTAACGTTATCTCGTATGAAGATCGATGTCCCACCGTAACCATCAGAACGACAACAATGGATTGCTTTAAAACCATAAATATTGTAAATTTGAGATAATTTTTTTAATCCAAGTTTCTTGGACTCACATTATCGACGGTATACAAACAAATGCAGCCATCAGAGTTTTAAATTTGTTAAATTAAGCTATCGAAGAATGTACTTTTCATAGCTTTTCATTTATTTCAATCAATTTTCTAAAAATAATATATTGTTTAATTATTTTTATAAGAATGTACATTGTAATTAACTAATTTTTAACTATGCTGCCTTAAAAATTGAAATGTTTTATAAACAAAGTACTTACGAAATAGAATGGAAATATTACAAAAACATCCGTAAAAATACAAAAAACTGTGCATCTGTTATTTATTTTGATACTGCTGCTTCTAAACAAACCTCGAAATTTACCTGTTTAAATTCGTTGTGTTTAAAGAGTCCGGATCAATCATTAGGCTCTCATAATCCAATTGCAATTTTTTTTTCCATCTAGCCTCCAAATGATCTAATCTTATTCCTAAAATGGAGGCTGTTCGATGTGTGATATCACATTTTTTCAAACTTACTAAAGAAACTGATCAAGTGATCGCAACCAAATAATAATTTTTTGTGAATTATAGATGGTCTTAATGTTGACTTTGTTGTGCCTTGACTGTGGATTTTTTTTTCGGAACTACTATTTATAGAGTTAGTGTGATTATTCGGCATTTTGAATTGTAACTGCTGAGAGTACGGTAGTTTTGATGGTTATTTTAAATTATCTTTCTGAAATTTGATGAATATGAAAACTGTTTTGAATATTTGGCATGCCAATAGTGTCGACCAATGCTTGAGAATTGAATTTATATAGCAAATATAACAATTCAGTTTAATTAAACCTTTAACAATTGCAGGGTATATGTTTATTGAAAGACCTTCCTTCTGAGAATTGTGTTAAGGATTGCTTGTAGCCGAGTTTATTTGTAAACCTTCAGAAATATTGTAGTCGTAATCAACACTACTTAATACGGACAATATCAAATGAATTACCACGTCATTCGGTTTATTAGTTTGGAATGTATTTGGTTGATTATATATTAATTAAATTAAATGTATATGTTTGATTCAGGTTGTTATTTAATATTTCTGAAAGGCGACATATGACGTATGCTGTTGGATAGTGTAAAAGTGACCTTTGAACATACACTCCAAGAATGTCACAGATAAGATAGTTTTAATCTGCTCTAATAACGTAATCATTTATTAATATGTCCTTATAAACCAATGGGTTGTTAGTATACAATGATATTTTAGAGAATTTTAAAATATAAATATATTTCAATATCGCTTAATTGTAATCTACTGGCTTTGTTAATTTTTGGATATTAATATCAAAACGCCTTAAATGTTGTATCAATTTACTTATTACATCGAGCGACTGGGTAATAGAAAGTAATGCTGAGCTCTAATACATTCATCGATTTTTTGTAATTATATTAAGAGAAAGTAATCGCATAGTTTTCATGCTGTGACAGCCACATTCGGGCTGTAGCCAATAATTCCATGAAATTTTTATATTTGTTTTGTTCCTCGATCAATAGTATCATTTTTGTATACCGCAGATGAAAATGTAAATAAACAGCATTAGGGATTCTGTGGTCGATTAATGAACCTTTATTTCAGGTTGGCGTTTTATACATAATTGGTTCGATATAAAGTTGTACGATTTTCAGTACAAAGTAAAAACTTCGATACAATGAATGATCATGTTATGAAATCATCAAATCTATTATTTATAGATTGGTTCCAACAACTACGATTAATCGATTGTTTTTTTTTTTTTTTGTATATGAATGATTTGTACGAATTGCTGTTATTTATATATGCATAAAATAAAAACAAGGCATCTAAATATGGTATTAATTCTGCCCCCTACATGTGATGATGGACATTAAAGTAAGACAGGATCCAACACAGGTGGAAAATGTTACCCTTTTTGAATTAAGGAAAAACTCTAACATGTGGGTTTTTACCATTTCAAAGTCACCTTGAATATTCAGTTTTTCGTACTCGAATAGAGAAGTCAGAATTAAAGGTGAAGTCTAAAATTATTAGTGGCTTTTTATATCAGTTGTGTAATACTGACATTTGTTTTTATACCCTCCACCATAGTATGGAGGGTATATTAATTTTGTCATTCCGTTTGTGCTTTTTATATCAGTTGTGTAATACTGACATTTGTTTTTATACCCTCCACCATAGTATGGAGGGTATATTAATTTTGTCATTCCGTTTGTAACTCCGCGAAATATTCATTTCCGACGATCTAGCCATGTCCGTCCGTCTGTCCGTTCGTCCGTCTGTTGTAATAACGCTATCTTCTGAAGGAATTGAGATAGGGTTCTGAAATTTTGCATAGGGTTGTCTTTTGTCTGCAGGCAGGTCAAGTTCGAAGATGGGATATATGGGTCCACGTTTAGGCATAGCTCCCATATAAGGGTACCCGGCAAATTTCGGTATTTTAGGGTTCTTGAGCGCCTTTTTCAGCCGAATTCGCTGAAATTTGGTACATTGGGTTCTTATTGGATACTACATGTCTCCACAAAAAATTATAAGTATAGGTCCATATTTTCTGGTAGCCCCCATATAACGGAACCTCCTAATTTTCAGTATTTTGGGGGTTTTGGTCGTATTTTTCCGCCGAATTGGCTGTAATTTAGTGTTTTGAGTTCTTAATAGGTACCAAACCTCTCTAAAAAAAATTATGTATATAGGTCAATTTTTTCGGGTAGCCCATATATAAGGGTACTCCCCAATTTAGGTATTTTGAGAGCACGTTTTTCGCTGAACTTTGCTACATTGGGTTCTTATTGGGTCTAATGTCTCCACAAAAAATTATAAATATAGGTCCACTTTTTCTGGTAGCATATAATGGTACCTCCCAATTTTTAGAATTTTGGGGGTTTTGATCATTATATTTTGATTCTAAATTCGCCAAATCTCTCTACCAAAAATTATTAATATTCGCCCCCTTTTTGGGGTAGTCCCCATATAACCCCCCTTTTTTTTAATATAGTTATCTGATATTTTCCGCGTTTTGAGTTTGATTCTAAGACTCTAGTGTAATCATTTCACCTGCAGAGGATAGCGAGGTAAAAAAAAATGAATAAAAAAATTAAGCATAATTTAAAAGTAATAATTAATTTCTGAATCTAATATATATTTAACAAAATGTGCTGGTTTTATATTCAATAATGGGTTGAATATTTCTTAGATAGTGGTAGAAATTTGTAATTGGGGTATTTTCAAATTATATAAATGGCATAAAAAAAACCATGGATGATTGAATAAGTCATATGGAAAAAGCCATTGAGGATCAACATCCAAACCTCACAAGAATGGAAATCTGAACTGTGTTTGTTTAAGCAAGAATTGCTATTTAAAATAGTTAAATAGTTAGCCTCTAATTTGAAAGGCCGTATCCGTTGAAATTACATCAAGGTAATATTGTTTACCAATATATATCGGCATTGGTCGAAACCTTTTCTAAAACAATCGTGTTTATTTATATTTCTTTATTGCTCACGAGTAAGTATTGGGCGTACGGACTCTATCGGGAGGATCTTTGCACTGTACCTGCCAACCACCCAAATCCCTATTGTGCGGACTTAACATTTGGTCAATTCAAACCGGATTTTGGAACCTATAAATACAGTGCACAGACTTAATAGTTATATTAATTATTGGTACGTATAGTGCAGTGAGCAATTATAATAAAAAATAAAGTGTTCGTTTGTTTGTGTGGACGTCATTACAACGCGTCACGGATTCCTTCCTTTTATTGTCGATCGGTCAAAGTTCATTCGCGGACAGTCGTACGGGAATATTAGTACCAAATCAAAAAGTAATGATTCTTCTTTATATTTAGTTACTTTTTGTTATTCTCTAAAGTCGTAGAGAAAATATCGTTTACGTTTTTCAATTTGTTGTGATAAAATTCGTTGAAGAACTTCTCTTTTATTACATACCTATTGATCGTTTTGTTTTGCATATCATCTCCTGCAAAAATACACAAAAGTATATTCATACATATTCCTGTGACATACGTACGTTTACCGCCTATTCGTGGCTATTCTATTTTTTGATATTCACACGTAAGTATTGTTACATATTCCAGCATCGTCGCTTTTTTGTTCTGGCTAGTTGGTCAGCCAGTCACTTGCATGCATAGATATACACACGCATGTAAGCATACATATTACATTTTCGCATATTCCCTTTTCTGTTGTGTCTGTTTTATTGCGCGAGTTACGAGTTTGTTTCCATTGATTCAAATAAAAAAATTGATTTGTTGGGACTTCTGTCCTCTTTTCGGTTTATTGGGGTTCTTGAGCACGTTTTTCGCTGAACTTTTGACATTCAGATGCGAACAAAAAATTATAAATATAGGTCCACTTTTTCTGGTAGCCCCTATATAATCGCCTACGCCGATTTTTAGAATTTTGGGGGTTTTGAACATTTTTCCGCCGAATTAGCTGTAACAGTATTTTGAGTTCAAATAGGTACCAAATCTCTCTACCAAAAATTATTAACGGCGATTCGCCCCCTTTTTGGTATCAACGCGCAATAACCCCCAATATAGATCTGATATTTTCCGCGTTTTGAGTTTGATTCTAAGACTCTAGTGTAATCATTTCACCTGCAGAGGATAGCGAGGTAAAAAAATTAGAACGTAAGGTTCGATAATGAACTATAGTCGCATTTAGACCTAGCCTCTGTGGAGGTTTCAGAAGGAGTGGACCGATATTCCCCATCTTCGAATTTGAATTATCAATTAAAAATTTCTGAAATTTGTATTATGGTTTACATAATCCGATTTTAGACATGTCGGTATAGG